>NW_026606933.1:0-17500 GCF_029890125.1 Rhinichthys klamathensis goyatoka
ATCAGCTTATAAATCATACTAAGTGATGTTGTTTGAAAATGTAAAAATGCAGAATGTTTCCTGTGATGGGCAGGTTTAGGGATAGGGTTAGTGTAAGGGAATAGAATATACAGTCTGTACAGTATAAAAATCATTATGTCTATGGAAAGTCCCCATAAAACATGAAAACACAACATGTGTGTGTGTGTGTGTGTGTGTGTGTGTGTAAATGATGCATCAGGTCAGATGTGATGAAGTGTTGCTGTGTTTGCTCTAACACAGTTACTGTGAATAAAGAGAGTGTGTGTGTGTGTGTGTGTGTGTGTGTGTGTGTGTGTGTGTGTGTGTGTGTGTGTGTGTGTGTGTAGTGGATCGTCTTGACTCCGTCTGACCCACTTCCAGCGCTGAAAACACACGTTCTTCTGTTTGCTTACAGTTTTTTTCGACTGCTTACACACATTTTCAAAACTTTGCCTTCTTTTTTTTCAAAAACTTTACACACAAATCCACGAATCACACACACAAAATTCTAAATGCCTCACGTCGCGTGCAAGCATTGAGCATGAAGCATTGCATTCAAAATATCACAAACACGTCTCAAAAGCAAAAGCTTATATTTCTGGATATATCATAAACACACGAAAGCAAGAGTGAAACCAAACTATTTATATTTTTACTGTCAGCATTTGTGGTTATGAATACAGTATTACACAGTCCGATAAACCCATAACTCGACCTCTGACCTTTTATAGGCCTATTCTAAAGCCATGATTGGCTGGTGTAAAGTGATGAGTGTTTGCACATGTGAGGAGTGTGTGTGTGTGTGTGTGTGTGAGGAGTGTGTGTGTGTGTGAGATCCCCAGGCTTTCCTCAGGGCTTACTGACGGCCGTGGAGATCGGAAGATTTGGGAGAGTTCAAGCAAAAATAAACCAACGACAACAACAACAAGTGCATTAATACACTGTTCTGCCTGAAGAACATGCCCCGCCTGATACACACCTGTGTGTGTGTGTGTGTGTGTGTCCGAATCTAAGTCAAGTTTATTTGTACAGAGCTTTTCACAATGCAAATTAACTGTGTTTCCATACAACTATTTCTATGTGAATTTTGGAAAATCGCATAAAAAACGCCAAAATTCTGTATGGAAACTTCAAAATTTGCATAAATTCTAAAAATGTATATTAGAAATGCGCTCAATTGAGGTGGAAAATGTTTGATCCGATAATAAGACTCACATAAACTACGATGGAAACACGTTACTGAATAGCTTGTTTTCACAAATGCAAATGGAGGGCAGGAAGTGATTTGCTGTATTTAGAAAGCTCTATAACAAACTCAAAATGCCTATGCTTTGCGTCGTTTATGGTTACTTAAATCGATCAAACCACGAGGAGTTTTTATCGTGTACCAAAAGTTGTTGTTCATAAGGAGGAAATGCAAGAAATTGACCGAAAAACTCAGGAAAAACAGCTGTGATTGGATAACTGGAGTAACCAGCGGACCAATGGCGTCGCAGCGTCTCTAATGGTGGTTTGGTGTTTCTGAAACGCCGGAGTCGAAGTGTGTGATCATGATTGGGTGTAATTCCCTCCGGAAGCGTCTCACACACACACGAGTGTGTTCCCGAACACCAGCATCCCAACGCCAGAGAACACGACAGCGTTACTGTGTTTCATCTGACGCTCAACACACACTCGTTTATGATGACGCTCGACACACACTCGTTTATGATGACGCTCGACACACACTCATTTATGATGACGCTCGACACACACTCGTTCATGATGACGCTCGACACACACTCGTTTATGATGACGCTCGACACACACTCGTTTATGATGACGCTCGACACACACTCGTTCATGATGACGCTCGACACACACTCGCTCATGGTGACGCTCGACACACACTCGCTCATGATGACGCTAGACACACACTCGTTTATGATGACGCTCGACACACACTCGTTTATGATGACGCTCGACACACACTCGCTCATGATGACGCTCAACACACACTCGTTTATGATGACGCTCGACACACACTCGTTTATGATGACGCTCGACACACACTCGTTCATGATGACGCTCGACACACACTCGCTCATGATGACGCTCGACACACACTCGCTCATGATGACGCTCGACACACACTCGCTTATGATGACGCTCGACACACACTCGTTTATGATGACGCTCGACACACACTCGCTCATGATGACGCTCAACACACACTCGTTTATGATGACGCTCGACACACACTCGTTTATGATGACGCTCGACACACACTCGTTCATGATGACGCTCGACACACACTCGCTCATGATGACGCTCGACACACACTCGCTCATGATGACGCTCGACACACACTCGCTTATGATGACGCTCGACACACACTCGCTCATGATGACGCTCGACACACACTCGCTCATGATGACGCTCGACACACACTCGCTCATGATGACGCTCGACACACACTCGTTTATGATGACGCTCGACACACACTCGTTTATGATGACGCTCGACACACACTCGTTCATGATGACGCTCGACACACACTCGCTCATGATGACGCTCGACACACACTCGCTCATGATGACGCTAGACACACACTCGTTTATGATGACGCTCGACACACACTCGTTTATGATGACGCTCGACACACACTCGCTCATGATGACGCTCAACACACACTCGTTTATGATGACGCTCGACACACACTCGTTTATGATGACGCTCGACACACACTCGTTCATGATGACGCTCGACACACACTCGCTCATGATGACGCTCGACACACACTCGCTTATGATGACGCTCGACACACACTCGCTCATGATGACGCTCGACACACACTCGCTCATGATGACGCTCGACACACACTCGCTCATGATGACGCTCGACACACACTCGTTTATGATGACGCTCGACACACACTCGTTTATGATGACGCTCGACACACACTCGCTCATGATGACGCTCAACACACACTCGTTTATGATGACGCTCGACACACACTCGCTCATGATGACGCTCGACACACACTCGCTCATGATGACGCTCGACACACACTCGTTCATGATGACGCTCGACACACTCGTTCATGATGACGCTCGACACACACTCGCTCATGATGACGCTCGACACACACTCGCTCATGATGACGCTCGACACACACTCGTTCATGATGACGCTCGACACACACTCGTTCATGATGACGCTCGACACACACTCGTTTATGATGACGCTCGACACACACTCGTTCATGATGACGCTCGACACACACTCGTTTATGATGACGCTCGACACACACTCGTTCATGATGACGCTCGACACACACTCGTTCATGATGACGCTCGACACACACTCGTTTATGATGACGCTCGACACACACTCGTTTATGATGACGCTCGACACACACTCGTTCATGATGACGCTCGACACACACTCGCTCATGGTGACGCTCGACACACACTCGCTCATGATGACGCTAGACACACACTCGTTTATGATGACGCTCGACACACACTCGTTTATGATGACGCTCGACACACACTCGCTCATGATGACGCTCAACACACACTCGTTTATGATGACGCTCGACACACACTCGTTTATGATGACGCTCGACACACACTCGTTCATGATGACGCTCGACACACACTCGCTCATGATGACGCTCGACACACACTCGCTCATGATGACGCTCGACACACACTCGTTCATGATGACGCTCGACACACTCGTTCATGATGACGCTCGACACACACTCGCTCATGATGACGCTCGACACACACTCGCTCATGATGACGCTCGACACACACTCGTTCATGATGACGCTCGACACACACTCGTTCATGATGACGCTCGACACACACTCGTTTATGATGACGCTCGACACACACTCGTTCATGATGACGCTCGACACACACTCGTTTATGATGACGCTCGACACACACTCGTTCATGATGACGCTCGACACACACTCGTTCATGATGACGCTCGACACACACTCGTTTATGATGACGCTCGACACACACTCGTTTATGATGACGCTCGACACACACTCGTTCATGATGACGCTCGACACACACTCGCTCATGGTGACGCTCGACACACACTCGCTCATGATGACGCTAGACACACACTCGTTTATGATGACGCTCGACACACACTCGTTTATGATGACGCTCGACACACACTCGCTCATGATGACGCTCAACACACACTCGTTTATGATGACGCTCGACACACACTCGTTTATGATGACGCTCGACACACACTCGTTCATGATGACGCTCGACACACACTCGCTCATGATGACGCTCGACACACACTCGCTCATGATGACGCTCGACACACACTCGCTTATGATGACGCTCGACACACACTCGTTTATGATGACGCTCGACACACACTCGCTCATGATGACGCTCAACACACACTCGTTTATGATGACGCTCGACACACACTCGTTTATGATGACGCTCGACACACACTCGTTCATGATGACGCTCGACACACACTCGCTCATGATGACGCTCGACACACACTCGCTCATGATGACGCTCGACACACACTCGCTTATGATGACGCTCGACACACACTCGCTCATGATGACGCTCGACACACACTCGCTCATGATGACGCTCGACACACACTCGCTCATGATGACGCTCGACACACACTCGTTTATGATGACGCTCGACACACACTCGTTTATGATGACGCTCGACACACACTCGTTCATGATGACGCTCGACACACACTCGCTCATGATGACGCTCGACACACACTCGCTCATGATGACGCTAGACACACACTCGTTTATGATGACGCTCGACACACACTCGTTTATGATGACGCTCGACACACACTCGCTCATGATGACGCTCAACACACACTCGTTTATGATGACGCTCGACACACACTCGTTTATGATGACGCTCGACACACACTCGTTCATGATGACGCTCGACACACACTCGCTCATGATGACGCTCGACACACACTCGCTTATGATGACGCTCGACACACACTCGCTCATGATGACGCTCGACACACACTCGCTCATGATGACGCTCGACACACACTCGCTCATGATGACGCTCGACACACACTCGTTTATGATGACGCTCGACACACACTCGTTTATGATGACGCTCGACACACACTCGCTCATGATGACGCTCAACACACACTCGTTTATGATGACGCTCGACACACACTCGCTCATGATGACGCTCGACACACACTCGCTCATGATGACGCTCGACACACACTCGTTCATGATGACGCTCGACACACTCGTTCATGATGACGCTCGACACACACTCGCTCATGATGACGCTCGACACACACTCGCTCATGATGACGCTCGACACACACTCGTTCATGATGACGCTCGACACACACTCGTTCATGATGACGCTCGACACACACTCGTTCATGATGACGCTCGACACACACTCGTTTATGATGACGCTCGACACACACTCGTTCATGATGACGCTCGACACACACTCGTTTATGATGACGCTCGACACACACTCGTTCATGATGACGCTCGACACACACTCGTTCATGATGACGCTCGACACACACTCGTTCATGATGACGCTCGACACACACTCGTTTATGATGACGCTGGACACACACTCGTTCATGATGACGCTCGACACACACTCGTTTATGATGACGCTCGACACACACTCGCTTATGATGACGCTCGACACACACTCGTTTATGATGACGCTCGACACACACTCGTTTATGATGACGCTCGACACACACTCGCTTATGATGACGCTCGACACGCACTCGTTCATGATGACGCTCGACACACACTCGTTCATGATGACGCTCGACACACACTCGTTCATGATGACGCTCGACACACACTCGCTCATGATGACGCTCGACACACACTCGTTCCTGATGACGCTCGACACACACTCGTTTATGATGACGCTCGACACACACTCGTTCATGATGACGCTCGACACACACTCGTTTATGATGACGCTCGTTCATGATGACGCTCGACACACACTCGTTTATGATGACGCTCGACACACACTCGTTCATGATGACGCTCGACACACACTCGTTTATGATGACGCTCAACACACACTCGTTTATGATGACGCTCGACACACACTCGTTTATGATGACGCTCGACACACACTCGTTCATGATGACGCTCGACACACACTCGTTTATGATGACGCTCGACACACACTCGTTTATGATGAGGCTCGACACACACTCGTTCATGATGACGCTCGACACACACTCGTTTATGATGACGCTCGACACACACTCGTTCATGATGACGCTCGACACACACTCGTTTATGATGACGCTCGACACACACTCGCTCATGATGACGCTCGACACACACTCGTTCATGATGACGCTCGACACACACTCGTTCATGATGACGCTCGACACACACTCGTTTATGATGACGCTCGACACACACTCGTTCATGGTGACGCTCGACACACACTCGTTTATGATGACGCTCGACACACACTCGCTTATGATGACGCTCGACACACACTCGTTTATGATGACGCTCGACACACACTCGTTCATGGTGACGCTCGACACACATTCGTTTATGATGACGCTCGACACACACTCGTTCATGATGACGCTCGACACACACTCGTTCATGATGACGCTCGACACACACTCGCTCATGATGACGCTCGACACACACTCGTTCATGATGACGCTCGACACACACTCGTTTATGATGACGCTCGACACACACTCGTTCATGATGACGCTCGACACACACTCGCTCATGATGACGCTCGACACACACTCGTTTATGATGACGCTCGACACACACTCGTTTATGATGATGCTCGACACACACTCGTTCATGATGACGCTCGACACACACTCGTTTATGATGACGCTCGACACACACTCGCTCATGATGACGCTCGACACACACTCGTTCATGATGACGCTCGACACACACTCACTTATGATGACGCTCGACACACACTCGTTCATGATGAAGCTCGACACACACTCGCTCATGATGACGCTCGACACACACTCGTTATGATGACGCTCGACACACACTCGCTCATGATGACGCTCGACACACACTCGTTATGATGACGCTCGACACACACTCGCTCATGATGACGCTCGACACACACTCGTTCATGATGACGCTCGACACACACTCGCTCATGATGACGCTCGACACACACTCGTTCATGATGACGCTCGACACACACTCGCTCATGATGACGCTCGACACACACTCGCTCATGATGACGCTCGACACACACTCGTTCATGATGACGCTCGACACACACTCGCTCATGATGACGCTCGACACACACTCGTTCATGATGACGCTCGACACACACTCGTTCATGATGACGCTCGACACACACTCGTTCATGATGACGCTCGACACACACTCGTTTATGATGACGCTCGACACACACTCGCTCATGATGATGCTCGACACACACTCGTTCATGATGACGCTCGACACACACTCGTTTATGATGACGCTAGACACACACTCGTTCATGATGACGCTCGACACACACTCGTTCATGATGACGCTCGACACACACTCGTTTATGATGACGCTTGACACACACTCGCTTATGATGACGCTCGACACACACTCGTTCATGATGACGCTCGACACACACTCGTTTATGATGACGCTCGACACACACTCGTTCATGATGACGCTCGACACACACTCGCTCATGATGACGCTCGACACACACTCGTTTATGATGACGCTCGACACACACTCGTTATGATGACGCTCGACACACACTCGCTCATGATGACGCTCGACACACACTCGTTCATGATGACGATCGACACACACTCGCTCATGATGACGCTCGACACACACTCGTTCATGATGACGCTCGACACACACTCGTTCATGATGACGCTCGACACACACTCGCTTATGATGACGCTCGACACACACTCGTTTATGATGACGCTCGACACACACTCGTTCATGATGACGCTCGACACACACTCGTTTATGATGACGCTCGACACACACTCGTTTATGATGACGCTCGACACACACTCGCTTATGATGACGCTCGACACACACTCGTTCATGATGACGCTCGACACACACTCGTTCATGATGACGCTAGACACACACTCGTTCATATTGACGCTCGACACACACTCGTTCATGATGACGCTCGACACACACTCGTTCATGATGACGCTCGACACACACTCGTTTATGATGACGCTCGACACACACTCGCTTATGATGACGCTCGACACACACTCGTTCATGATGACGCTCGACACACACTCGCTCATGATGACGCTCGACACACACTCGTTTATGATGACGCTCGACACACACTCGCTTATGATGACGCTCGACACACACTCGCTCATGATGACGCTCGACACACACTCGTTTATGATGACGCTCGACACACACTCGTTCATGATGACGCTCGACACACACTCGTTTATGATGACGCTCGACACACACTCGTTTATGATGACGCTTGACACACACTCGCTTATGATGACGCTCGACACACACTCGTTCATGATGACGCTCGACACACACTCGTTTATGATGACGCTTGACACACACTCGCTTATGATGACGCTCGACACACACTCGTTCATGATGACGCTCGACACACACTCGTTTATGATGACGCTGGACACACACTCGCTCATGATGACGCTCGACACACACTCGCTCATGATGACGCTCGACACACACTCGTTCATGATGACGCTCGACACACACTCGTTCATGATGACGCTCGACACACACTCGCTCATGATGACGCTCGACACACACTCGTTCATGATGACGCTCGACACACACTCGTTTATGATGACGCTCGACACACACTCGTTTATGATGACGCTCGACACACACTCGCTTATGATGACGCTCGACACACACTCGTTCATGATGACGCTCGACACACACTTGTTCATGATGACGCTAGACACACACTCGTTCATATTGACGCTCGACACACACTCGTTCATGATGACGCTCGACACACACTCGTTCATGATGACGCTCGACACACACTCGTTTATGATGACGCTCGACACACACTCGCTTATGATGACGCTCGACACACACTCGTTCATGATGACGCTCGACACACACTCGCTCATGATGACGCTCGACACACACTCGCTCATGATGACGCTCGACACACACTCGTTCATGATGACGCTCGACACACACTCGCTCATGATGACGCTCGACACACACTCGTTTATGATGACGCTCGACACACACTCGTTCATGATGACGCTCGACACACACTCGTTCATGATGACGCTCGACACACACTTGTTTATGATGGCGCTCGACACACACTCGTTCATGATGACGCTCGACACACACTCGCTCATGATGACGCTCGACACACACTCGTTTATGATGACGCTCGACACACACTCGTTTATGATGACGCTCGACACACACTCGTTTATGATGACGCTCGACACACACTCGTTTATGATGACGCTCGACACACACTCGTTCATGATGACGCTCGACACACACTCGTTTATGATGACGCTCGACACACACTCGCTCATGAATTACGCTGAAATACTGCGGAAACAAAGACACCTACATCTTGGATGCCCTTGAGGTAAGCTAAAACATACCAACAATTAATTTCAAAGTGAACTATCCCTTTAATATTTATAATATCTTAATAACTTCATGCCTTATTGTCACTTTCATCAGATTAGAGCTGGACGATAATATTTTTGCAACAATGTAACAATCACACACTTGAGATTTGCTGTATATTGCTTTATATGAGTGTACTGTATATATGATGACAGTCGGGTGTACTCTACCCAACTATATAATATATCAATGGCCAATATGTTTTTATTTTTCATATTTTGTTCTTGAAACGAGAAACTGATAAACAGAAAGATCCAGCCATTCTTTTAAAGGTGTTAATGTGACACAATAACAGGGTTATTTACACAGGTTATATATAATAATAATAATAATAAATCTGTATAATTCTACCGACATTTTGAATGTATTAAATGTGGAACATTTCCTTTAATGCCTGTGCATTAATGCTCTTTCTGTCCAACCCTGTTGTCGTGTCACATTTACACCATTAATAATAATATCTGAAGCTGAAAACACTGAATTATTGTAGATGAATATGCTTGATCTCTGTCACTGACTAGATATATTTAAAATAATGTCGGACACTTTTACTGGTGACATCAGGCATCTGGCATTATCAGCACACACACATATTCCCCCACTGCATTATTATACATTATATTCAACATTATATACAGCAGTTTAATGCAGTTCTGACACTAAACTCTGAAAACACAGTTGTGTTTTTCTCACACTGTAATTTTTATTTTGGGCGAATTATACACAATACATATTGTTGCATTTTTGTATTGCGATATATTGTGACACAATATACTCTATTGTTACACCTCTAATTTTTACGCAGTAAAATGTATTAAATATTGTATTGCAATAAAGCTATAATATGCTGTGGTGCACTGATATTTGCTATAGCTAAAAACATGAAAAATCAGTATTTCATAATGTCAGCATCCGCATCGAACTCAATATATCAAGCAAATACAGCGTTGTTTGTTTTGTGTAATGCAGATATTAATGTGATGTGTGTCATGGATTGAGACTGTGTGTAGTGTTGAGACTCCAGCTGTAACCACACACACACACACACACACACACACACACACACACACACACTCGAGTGATTCCTGAAGGTGTCACGGAACACACTGAGATCGGGGTGTTTTGACACTGGGCTTTGATCAATAGAGTGTGTGTTTTGTGGTGGACTGACAGGCGTTTGAGAGGTCAGGAGAATACACACACACACACTCGATGAATAACACTGTCCTCTTCATCAGGCCTGACACGTGTTGTTCAACACTGACCACAACCACACACACACTGCCTGTGATGAGCTGTGTTTACATGCGCCTGTCCGTCATCTGCAGGGGGTGGAGCCTGTGATGATGACATCACGACATGTACAGTGTGTGTGTGTGTGTCACTGTATGTTCTTAGATTGGTAACACTTTACAATAAGGTTCATCAGTTAACATGAACTAAGAATGAACAATACTCTTTTAATTTAAAGATTAATAAATATTGTAACACATGTATTGATCATTATTTAATAATCTAATGTTAATAATCTAATACAGTGTTACCCTTAGAATGAATAAATGCAAAATCATGGCTTTGTTTACATTCACATTTAAATATTACGTGTGTTTAACTAGTATGCCTACTTTAAATAATAATAATCATAAATGTTTCTTGATCCTCATATTAGAGTGATTTCTGAAGGATCATGTGACACTGAAGACTGGAGTAATGATGCTGAAAATACAGCTGAATTAATTACATTTTAAAATATATTCAACTATTTTAAATTGCAATAATATTTCACTGTTTAAATGTATTTTTGAGCAAATAAATGCTTTCAAAACTCCTTCTCACCCACAGTTTTCAGTAAATATTTATTATACTGTAGGCTAAGAACAAATTTGATTATGTTACATTTCAGCATATAGATATTATGTTGTTTAGTTACAGGTTTTCTCAGTTTTTATTTTTCTAATTACTGGTTAAATTTTAATATGATAGCCTTGTATAGCCATTTTGATCTTATGAATTGGATCATTGAAAAAAAAAATTGTCCTGGGCGACAATGAATTACGATTAATCGCCTCCAAAATAAAAGTTTGTGTTTACATAATATGTGTGTGTACTGTGTATAATTATTTTGTATAAATACACACACACGCATGTACTGTATATATTTAAGAAATAAATGTGTTTTATATATACAATATTTATATATAATTTAAATTATAGCCTACTTAAATATATATACAGTTTATACATGCAAATATTTCTTAAATATATATATGCATGCGTGTGTATTTATACAAAATAATTATACACAGTGCACACACACATTATCTAAACACAAACTTATTTTGGACAAGATTAATCGTGGCCCACTAAAAAAAAATTAGTAACTGATTGTTTGTTTAATTACTGTATAGCCTACACATTTAAAAAACATGTTTTACTCATCAAAAACAGAAATGAGAGAGAAGCTCAATCAGTGTGTGTGTGTGTGTGTGTGTGTGTGTGTGTGTGTGTGTGTGTGTGTGTGTGTGTGTGTCTGCTGTCCCGCAGCCTTAATTAAAGCTGAGCGCTTACAAAAGGTAGAAGCAAATAACAAGAGCACATATTACATGAAAGTCTCGCGCTTAATAATTCATGCTCGCTCGCGCCACTGAGCGGATCGAGGAAGCGCGCACACACACACACACACACACACACACGAGTCTGATTATTGTGAATGGGTTTAGTGTTACTCGTGTCCTGATTCCCCGGCCTGGTCTTCTGTAACAGCAGGAGTAAAGCAGCAGCTCCTGTAAGAGTTAGATGACTAGTGTGTGTGTGTGTGTGTGTGTGTGTGTGTGTGTGTGTGTGTTGACCCCACCCTGAGTTTCTGAGTCTAGATTGTATGTCGACACCTCCCCCTCTAGGACGAGCCGTGCATGTTTCTGTGTGTGTGTGTGTGTGTGTGGCTCTGGATGATGGATGATCAGGCTGTCAGGGCCATATGGATCCGGCATATGGACTGCATGTATATGATGAGCAGCATGCAGGAGAGAGACTCAGATGTACATTAAAGACTCGCTCTGCTCTTAAAACACAGGGTTCATCAGTTTGAAGAGGGTTTCTTCACGCCAGACACACACACACACACACACACACACACCAGCAGATCGAGTCCCTTCTCCATCTGAGTTAGAATCGCTGACTGAAAACGGCAGAAGATAATTATTATTATTCCTGATGCCACGCACACGACAACAACATCTTTACTGCTCATTATCTGCCGCTTTCCCTGAGGGCCTGAAGCTCTTAGAAAAACACTTTATGATTCTTAAAAAAAAAAAAAAGGTCAGTGAAAAGAGCTTAAACTGCTGACATAATTATCAACCAAAATATAATGTTTTGTGTTTATAATATGAGGTGTAACACTATCATCAAAACTTAGGACAGTTTAAACCCTTGAGTGATGTGTGCGCTTTTACTATGTTTTTACTCTAAACATTAAATATAACTAGAATGTACATTTCCAGAAGAAAATGTGAAGTGGTGCTTGCAGTGGCAAAACTCGCCGCTCGGTTGCTAGCGTGCGGTTAGCTAGTTTTTACCAAGATGCTAGCATGATTAGCATGTTGCTAACATCATGCTAGCATGATTAGCATGTTGTTAGCATTATTAGCATGTTGCTAGCATGATGCTAGCATGATTAGCATGTTGCTAGCATGTTGCTAGCATGATTAGCATGTTGCTAGCATCATGCTAGCATGATTAGCATGTTGTTAGCATCATGCTAGCTATATGCTAGCATGATTAGCATATTGCTAGCATCATGCTAGCATGTTTAGCATGTTGCTAACATGATGCTAGCATGTTTAGCATGTTGCTAGCATGTTGCTAGCATGATGCTAACATGATTAGCATGTTGCTAGCATGTTGCTAGCATGATGCTAGCATGATTAGCATGATGCTAGCATGATTAGCATGTTGCTAGCATATTGCTAGCATGTTACTAGCATGATTAGCATGTTGCTAGCTTGATGCTAGCATGATTAGCCTGTTGCTAGCATGTTTGTAGCTAGTTGCTAGCATGATTAGCATGTTTCTAGCATCATGCTAGCATCATGCTAGGGCGTTGCTAGGCGGTTGCTAGGGTATTCTGGGTGGTTGTTAGGGTGTTTTGGGTGGTTGCTAGGTGGTTGCTAGGGTGTTGCTAGGCGGTTGCTAGGGTGTTCTGAGTGGTTGCTAGGGTGTTGCTAGGGTGTTCTGGGTGGTTGCTATGGTGTTGCTATGCGGTTGCTAGGGTATTCTGGGTGGTTGCTAGGCAGTTGCTAGGGTGTTCTGGGTGGTTGCTAGGGGGTTGCTAGGGTGTTCTGGTTGGTTGTTAGGGTATTGTGGGTGGTTGCTAGGTGGTTGCTAGGGTGTTGCTAGGCGGTTGCTAGGGTGTTCTGGGTGGTTGCTAGGGTGTTGCTAGGTGGTTGCTAGGGTATTCTGGGTGGTTGCTAGGGTGTTGCTAGGCGGTTGCTAGGGTGTTCTGGGTGGTTGCTAGGGTGTTGCTAGGCGGTTGCTAGGGTATTCTGGGTGCTTGCTAGGGTGTTGCTAGGGTATTCTGGGCGGTTGCTAGGGTGTTCTGAGTGGTTGCTAGGGTGTTGCTAGGTGGTTGCTAGGGTATTCTGGGTGGTTGCTTGGGTGTTGCTAGGCGGTTGCTATGGTGTTGCTAGGTGGTTGCTAGGGTGTTCTGAGTGGTTGCTAGGGTGTTGCTAGGCCGTTGCTATGGTGTTCTGGGTGGTTGCTAGGGCGTTGCTAGGCAGTTGCTAGGGTATCCTGGGCGGTTGCTAGGCGGTTGCTAGGGTGTTCTGGGTGGTTGCTAGGCAGTTGCTAGGGTGTTCTGGGTGGTTGCTAGGCGGTTGCTAGGGCGTTGCTAGGCGGTTGCTAGGGTAATCTGGGTGGTTGCTAGGGCGTTGCTAGGTGGTTGCTAGGGTATCCTGGTTGGTTGCTAGGCAGTTGCTAGGGTGTTCTGGGTGGTTGCTAGGGCGTTGCTAGGCAGTTGCTAGGGTGTTCTGGGTGGTTGCTAGGGTAATTTGAGTGGTTGCTATGGTGTTACAAGGTGGTTGGTAGTTGTCAAAGATGGTTACTATTGAGTTTGTAGCATTTTATTGGCATGATTTAGCACTTAGCTAATCAATATTAGCATGTAGCTATTCACTGCTAGCATGTGTAGCATGTAGCAAGTCCTGTTTGCTAGCATGAGTCAAAAGAGCCAACCCCCATCTCTATACGATGTTCTGATGCAGAGATATTGGTCTTGCAAAACGGTTGCTAGGGTACTCTGTTTGGTTGCTAGGGAGTGGCTTGGCAGCTGCCAATCATGAAGCTCCAAAGTCAATGTGAATGTATAAACCAACCCCCATGTCTATACGATGTTTTGATGCAGAGATATAGGCCTTGCTAAATGGTTGCTAGGGTACTCTGTTTGGTTGCTAGGGAGTGGCTTGGCAGCTGCCAATCATGAAACTCCAAAGGCTTCTTGTCAGTATGAATGATATAAACCAACTCCCACGCCTTTGTGACATTCAGAATGGAAGATATCATTATTTGGATTTTGGTTGCTAAGGTGCTCGATAATGGTTGCTAGGGCGTGGCTAGGAAGTGTTGAGGTGATTCATGATTGGCTGTTTGCTGCCCCGAGTCAAACGAGACCACCCTCATGTTTCTATGACAATTCAGTCCAGAGATATCCCTTCGATCTCTTTCAATGGAAGTCTATGGGAGTTGTTGCTAAGGTGCTCTAAATGGTTGCTAGGGCGTGGCTTGATAGCTTCACAATGATCCTGAGAGACTGATTGGTTGTCTGAGTAAAATGAGCCCGCCCCCTTGTCTCTATGACACTGTGATCCAGAGTTATGTTCAATATAAAAGCGGTTTCTATGGTGTAGGACGGCCCATGAAATGTTTTGAGTGGTTGCTAGGCGGTTGCTAGGGTGTTCTGGGTGGTTGCTAGGGTGTTGCTAGGCGGTTGCTAGGGTGTTCTGGGTGGTTGCTAGGGCGTTGCTAGGCAGTTGCTAGGGTGTTCTGGGTGGTTGCTAGGGTGTTGCTAGGGTAATTTGGGTGGTTGCTATGGTGTTACTAGGTGGTTGGTAGTTGTCAAAGATGGTTACTGTTGAGTTTGTAGCATTTTATTGGCATGATTTAGCACTTAGCTAATCAATATTAGCATGTAGCTATTCACTGCTAGTATGTGTAGCATGTAGCAAGTCCTGTTTGCTAGCATGAGTCAAAAGACCCAACCCCCATCTCTATACGATGTTCTGATGCAGAGATATTGGTCTTGCAAAACGGTTGCTAGGGTACTCTGTTTGGTTGCTAGGGAGTGGCTTGGCAGCTGCCAATCATGAAGCTCCAAAGTCAATGTGAATGTATAAACCAACCCCCATCTCTATACGATGTTCTGATGCAGAGATATTGGTCTTGCAAAATGGTTGCTAGGGTACTCTGTTTGGTTGCTAGGGAGTGGCTTGGCAGTTGCCAATCATGAAACTCCAAAGGCTTCTTGTCACTATGAATGATATAAACCAACTCCCACGCCTTTGTGACATTCAGAATGGAAGATATCCCTCATTGGATTTTGGTTGCTAAGGTGCTCGACAATGGTTGCTAGGGCGTGGCTAGGAAGTGTTGAGGTGATTCATGATTGGCTGTTTGCTGCCCCGAGTCAAACGAGACCCCCCTCATGTTTCTATGACAATTCAGTCCAGAGATATCCCTTCGATCTCTTTCAATGGAAGTCTATGGGAGTTGTTGCTAAGGTGCTCTAAATGGTTGCTAGGGCGTGGCTTGATAGCTTCACAATGATCCTGAGAGACTGATTGGTTGTCTGAGTAAAATGAGCCCGCCCCCTTGTCTCTATGACACTGTGATCCAGAGTTATGTTCAATATAAAAGCGGTTTCTATGGTGTAGGACGGCCCATTTCATGGGCCGTCCTACACCATAGTAAGTCAATGGGGAAACTTTGGGCAGCTCCTGCCCCCCAGGGGTGCAACTTTTACCCCATTGTGTGGTATGTTCTTACAGAGTCTGTCAGCCTCTTCAAATGTGGCAAATTTCACGTTTCTGCGAAATTCACACTCTGAGCTATGACTCGTCAAAGTTTTTCGCAATGTTAAGTCTATGGGATTTTTTTGGGCCGTTTTTCGCCCCTGGGGCGACCATCGTACCCCCGATCTCTTAGAAAAGTCATAGCACACCATTCCCGAACAGGCCGCACGTTTTGACACCTCATTCATGGGTCTGTGACAAAAACTGCGGGAGGAGTAGCGCGTCAAAAAGTGGCCAGAAGAATAATAATAAGAAGAATAATAATAAGTATGTGAGATAACAATAGTGTTGCTTCGCCATAGGCAAGCACCACTAATAACAATTATGTACACTTTTTTATTATTAAAAGTAAATACAGGTTGGAAAAATACTATCAGCTGACAGAGTTAGTTTGAGCCCAAATCCTTTTACCAATAAATTATCATCAATTATATAATATACTTAACAATAATGGAGCTTGATTAATGCAGTCAACACTACAATTGTGAAAAATCAAACTTTTTATTGATATTTTATTAAAATTAGTTAATAAAAAGTTTTGTACTACAATTAAACGAATATCAATGCAGCAGATTATTTCAAAACGATCACATTGTATAGTTGTGGATTCATGTGGATGTGTCTGATGTGGCTAAACGACTCACTTACATTTTTAAGTGTAAAATTAGCTAATTTCATAATAGGATCATTTCATTTTAGACAATAATTTAATAGTTCCCACATCAACAAACATTAG
>NW_026606933.1:30000-62500 GCF_029890125.1 Rhinichthys klamathensis goyatoka
ATCCATCATAAAAGTGCATCTATCCTTCATAAAAGTGCATCTGTCCATCATTAAAGTGCATCTATCCATCATAAAAGTGCATCTGTCCATCATAAAAGTGCATCTATCCATCATAAAAGTGCATCTATCCATCATAAAAGTGCATCTATCCATCATAAAAGTGCATCTGTCCATCATAAAAGTGCATCTATCCATCATAAAAGTGCATCTATCGATCATAAAAGTGTATCTATCCATCATAAAAGTGCATCTATCCTTCAAAAAAGTGCATCTATCCATCATAAAAGTGCATCTGTCCATCATAAAAGTGCATCTATCCATCATAAAAGTGCATCTATCCATCATAAAAGTGCATCTATCCATCATAAAAGTGCATCTGTCCATCATAAAAAGCACATCTGTCCATCATAAAAGTGCATCTATCCATCATAAAAGCACATCTGTCCATCATAAAAGTGCATCTGTCCATCATTAAAGTGCATCTATCCATCATAAAAGTGCATCTGTCCATCATAAAAGTGCATCTATCCATCATAAAAGTGCATCTATCCATCATAAAAGTGCATCTATCCATCATATCTATCCATCATAAAAGTGCATCTATCCATCATAAAAGTGCATCTATCCATCATAAAAGTGCATCTATCCTTCATAAAAGTGCATCTGTCCATCATAAAAGTGCATCTATCCATCATAAAAGTGCATCTGTCCATCATAAAAGTGCATCTATCCATCATAAAAGTGCATCTATCGATCATAAAAGTGTATCTATCCATCATAAAAGTGCATCTATCCTTCATAAAAGTGCATCTATCCATCATAAAAGTGCATCTGTCCATCATAAAAGTGCATCTATCCATCATAAAAGTGCATCTATCCATCATAAAAGTGCATCTATCCATCATAAAAGTGCATCTGTCCATCATAAAAAGCACATCTGTCCATCATAAAAGTGCATCTATCCATCATAAAAGCACATCTGTCCATCATAAAAGTGCATCTGTCCATCATTAAAGTGCATCTATCCATCATAAAAGTGCATCTGTCCATCATAAAAGTGCATCTATCCATCATAAAAGTGCATCTATCCATCATAAAAGTGCATCTATCCATCATAAAAGTGCATCTGTCCATCATAAAAAGTGCATCTATCCATCATAAAAGTGCATCTATCCATCATAAAAGTGCATCTGTCCATCATAAAAGTGCATCTGTCCATCATAAAAGCACATCTATCCATCATAAAAGTGCATCTATCCATCATAAAAGCGCATCTATCCATCATAAAAGTGCATCTATCCATCATAAAAGTGCATCTGTCCATCATAAAAGTGCATCTATCCATCATAAAAGTGCATCTATCCATGATAAAAGTGCATCTATCCATCATAAAAGTGCATCTATCCATCATAAAAGTGCATCTATCCATCATAAAAGTGCATCTGTCCATCATAAAAGTGCATCTATCCATCATAAAAGTGCATCTATCCATGATAAAAGTGCATCTATCCATCATAAAAGTGCATCTGTCCATCATAAAAGTGCATCTATCCATCATAAAAGTGCATCTATCCATCATAAAAGTGCATCTATCCATCATAAAAGTGCATCTATCCATCATAAAAGTGCATCTATCCATGATAAAAGTGCATCTATCCATCATAAAAGTGCATCTATCCATCATAAAAGTGCATCTGTCCATCATAAAAAGTGCATCTATCCATCATAAAAGTGCATCTATCCATCATAAAAGTGCATCTGTCCATCGTAAAAGTGCATCTGTCCATCATAAAAGTGCATCTATCCATCATAAAAGTAAAAGTGCATCTATCCATCATAAAAGTGCATCTGTCCATCATAAAAGTGCATCTATCCATCATAAAAGTGCATCTATCCATGATAAAAGTGCATCTATCCATCATAAAAGTGCATCTATCCATCATAAAAGTGCATCTATCCATCATAAAAGTGCATCTGTCCATCATAAAAGTGCATCTGTCCATCATAAAAGTGCATCTGTCCATCATAAAAGTGCATCTATCCATCATAAAAGTGCATCTGTCCATCATAAAAGTGCATCTATCCATCATAAAAGTGCATCTGTCCATCATAAAAGTGCATCTATCCATCATAAAAGTGCATCTGTCCATCATAAAAGTGCATCTATCCATGATAAAAGTGCATCTATCCATCATAAAAGTGCATCTATCCATCATAAAAGTGCATCTATCCATCATAAAAGTGCATCTGTCCATCATAAAAGTGCATCTATCCATCATAAAAGTGCATCTATCCATCATAAAAGTGCATCTGTCCATCATAAAAGTGCATCTATCCATCATAAAAGTGCATCTGTCCATCATCAAGTTACTTTTTATCTGACCAATGACACTATTTCGGTTGGTGCAGAAACGACTCACCTTACCTTTAAGAGCTCTATATACAGTCAAACTAAAAATGATTTTAAGTAAGTGAGGAGAGCAAAATAAAGTAAACTGTGACATATTACACCCAAATATTCTTCATACAGTGACTACCGGTTAAATATATAAAAAATTGGGATCAAAAATGATTCCTCCACTTTGAGCTGATGATGTTTTGCTGAAGTGTGTTTTCTGTAATTGCTAATGCTCTTTTCACACACAGACTGAACAACATGAAGCATTGCTTGGTCACTGGTTGAGCTAAACTGGTATTATCTAATTGTGTAGTTAAATTTAACAGCTGACAGATATTCAACATAATTCATGTGTGAGAGTCTAACAGAAGGACGGACAAAACCAGTCAAATATCCACTGATCTGAGAACTGAGTTCTGCTCATATTTATAGCTATAGTGAATAAACTAAGATAATGTGAGAAATGTTGAAGCTGTGTGATATATGCTGGTTTGACTGTATGTTCTCCTCCGTGACCCGCTCTCAAATACATCTGTGTCTGAGGTCAAAGGTCAGATATGTTTCCTCCAGAGCGTCTGCTAATCCTCTTCCATCAGTGGTCATTATCCTCGACTGGCAGGAGCTGGTTTAATGTCATCTCACCTGACAGCTCGCGGACAGGTGCCAGAAGACGAGGAGCAATCGATACCAAACGATCCCACTGCGACAAACTATACAATTTATCAGCAAATATGGCTGGTTTAAAGGAGAAATGTTTTGAATACAAGAAGTCCCTCGCCGGCGCAGATAAAATCATTGCGTTTGACACCTGTCCAGGAATGATTTGTTCTTCGCGCTCAATGCGGCATCAATCCCACAAATCCCATGAAAGTTCCAGTGGGATGCGGCTCAGATTGGGTTACCGCTCCACACGGGACACGAGTGATGTCATCATTCCAGGCCGCTTTGATCAGGAACGCTCTGGCTTTCATTTTCCAGCAGAGACGGCTGAAGAGCACAGAGAGCTGCTCTTGGTTTCCAGATGCGCTCCAGAATAAAGCTTCCAGTTAGAAGGGTTTTCAAGCCCAGTGCCAGTGAGAATGTAGCATTCAATTCGTGTCACATCACATTTATTAGTATCCCAGCAAGCAATAGCCGTCATTTCTCCGTCTCGGTGAACTATAGACCCGATATAGTCCGGCTGTGAGGAACACACTTATAGCCAAAATAACCTTGGATTTTGGTTACATGTCGTTTTGCCAAAATAACTTGCGAGATGTGTGATATTCCATCATGTAAGCAAAGTCAACAGTGATTACCAGGTGTACGGTTTCATTTCTTCACTCATTTCGTTTCTTTGTTATCTAATTGATGACTAGTCTATTCTCGGGCGATGGTTTAGACGTCTATTCATTTTTCACTGACAGCCCAAACTTTGCCTTGGTTTAGGCTGGACGTCAGGGCTGAGTATGGATACTATTAGACGTCTTTTGCTTGCTGGGATAGTGCTTTTCACAATACATGTATTTCAAAAATGTACATATCACGTAGATACTACATTGTGTATTCATTTTAGGCAGAAACATTGAGATCATTGAAGTAATTATTACAAGTTGTGAACATAATTACAATATATAAAAAAATGTAGCATTGGTGCATGTTGATTCAGAGTTTGCTTCATCTGAAGTCTTCATGAGAGCCTGGATCCAAACCGGAGCTGACATACTCTCCCGTTACCGTTTAGGGCCTTATAATTCAGTAGTATTACTTTATAGTTGATACAGAACTTAATAGGGAATCAATGTACAGATGATTATTAAGCTGTTATATGATCATATTTTCTTGATCTAGTAAGAACTCTAGCGGCTGCATTTTGCACTAACTGTAGCTTGTTTATCGAGGACGAAGCACCACCAGCTAGTGATGCATTACAGTAATCTAGTCTCGAGGTCATGAGAGCAGGAACTAACTTTCCTGCATCAGAAACAGAAAACATGTTCAGGATCTTAGCGGTGTTTCTGAGGGGGAAGAAGGCTGCTTTTGTAACATATGAAATATGATTATTGAAAGACAAGTTGTTGTCTAATTTAACACCCAGGTCTCAAACTGTAGAGGATGGAGTTACAGAACATCTTTCTAAATGCACATTATATTCTAAGAGATTCTGTGTACAGGTTTCTGGTCCAGTAAGTAATACCATAATCGTATCTGAATTTAATAGAAGAACATTACAGGTCATCCAATATTTTATATCTGTCAACTTGGATAATTTGGAGAATTAATCTGGTCGTGATGAAATATATAACTGAGTATCATCGGCATAAGAGTGGAAACTAATTCCATGTTTTCTTATAATATTACCAAGTGGCAGCATATATATTGAAAATAACAGAGGGCCTAACACCGATCCTTGCTGCACTCCATCATTTAATTTAATTTAATTATCATGATAAACAACACGTGTAACAATCATAAAATTTTGCTGATCATAGAGCTTTTCTGCAATAATCCAAAAGCCAATGGAAAAATCCTACTGGGTTTTTGTCAAGAGATCCGGAGTGAAACCACGTCATCACTGCAGCGCTATATTATGCTGGCTGTTATTTTGGGTTTAGCTGCTTAAAGACATTTGTTTTGTTTTTGTTTTGTGGTTTTATAGATTTAGGAACAAACATACAGTAGTATCACGAATGTAGCCAAGCGTGTTGTCAAACAGGAACACGACGAAGAAGATGAATGCAAAACAATACTTTATACTGAAGTGCCTTGGATCGCGCAGCGTTGTTTGATGCGTTGTCGTAATTTCCACTGAAACAGAAGCTAAGGCGGGACTTATTGAATGGCTCCTCCCCCTTTTCAAATAGCCAATAGCGTTTAGTTTCCCTCACAGACTGACAGCAGCATGGAAGCGAATCCGAGTGCTGATGATACGCTGGATTCAATAGTAGAGATGTGAATAAATTCTAGCATTTCATTCTTAACCAGCGTACAGTTGGAAACAGAATAAAACTGGAGCGTTTGAGCAACCGAACACACACTCCAACACATGATGCTCTGTGACGTGTCAACGCTCGCTTTGGTCAGGTGGTGTTTATAGCAGAGGGGGCGGAGCTTCAGGTTCTAGAGAGCATGTGATTGGACAGAAGATGTGATGAGAAGCGGTGACGTCATAAAAATCCCTGATCCATTTTAGCGGGAGTGAGAGACTGTGAGTTCTGAATGCTTATATCTCCTAAATGCGAATTTTGTCATTGTTTTGGAAGCTTATTCATAACCTTAAGCCTGACATATTCATAGTAAAAGCTAAAAAACGTAAAGTTTGATTTCAGGGGGCCTTTAACGATAACGACAACCGACAAAGAGATCAGGCAGAATACACAGGCAAACTAGGATAATTAACGACACAGAATAACAAAATCATACAAATTAACATGACAACTAAAGACTGGCGGCGACTAGGACAAAGGAGACTGAATAGAAGCAAACTTAAAGTCTTTGAAATTGAAAGTTAAACTTAGGCAGAAATAATTGATAATATGTTACACAAAGGTATCTCTTTCCCGATTATAATGCCAATGAATAATATCCCAGATCTCAGCAGCCTGAGCTGTGTTTGGGTGAGCGTTTGCTCTGAGCTCGTGCCTCAGGTAAGAACATGAACATATTCAGACCAACAGCATGATTTCTTTAACACAAACAATGTGCTCGAGTACAGATACTCTAAAGAAACCATACATTTGTTTGTGTGTTTATTTATAGCAATTTGATTCATTTGACCCATCAAATGTACAGTATCAAAAAAGGAGTCTATATCAGATAGAACGAAGATTTATGAGCTCTGAAATCATTATGAAGTATTTAGGGGGTGTCAAATAGCCAACAAGAGTCATAAAGTAAGATTAGTGGGTGCAGACATTAAATCTGTATTGAAAATATTGTTAGGGTGGATTTCCTGCAGGGGTTCAGGCTGCTAGACTGCCGAATGACTAAAGAAATGTTATTAGCAAGATGGTAGAAAACTGTAGGTTTCTTGTCTATTTCCACCCACTGGAAATAAGCGCAGTTAGAATAGCTGAATATGTGGGAGAGCGTTGCTATAGAGAGTGACGATATTTGATTGCAATAGGTAGCAATACCAAATCTAAACTAGTTAGCACATCATTTGTAATTGAAAAGGTTTAATGACAAAATATGGTTATGGTTACACTTTAAATACACTGAACAAAATTATAAACGCAACACTTTTGTTTTTGCCCCCATTTTTCATGAGCTGAACTCAAAGATCTAAGACTTTTTCAATGCAACGCAAAAGGCCTATTTCTCTCAAATATTGTTCACAAATCTGTCTAAATCTGTGTTAGTGAGCACTTCTCCTTTGCCGAGGTAATCCGTCCACCTCACAGGTGTGGCGTATCAAGATGCTGATTACACAGCAGGATTATTGCACAGGTGTGCCTTAGGCTGTCCAAAATAAAAGGCCACTCTAAAGTGTGCAGGCGTAACACTTGCAAATGCTTGAAGGGTCGGTTCAGGCTGGCTTTGAGGTGTGCTTTTGTTAGTTTCGATGGACTTTGTCGACATGCATTGATCACACAGTTTTTTATGGTGTTGTTTTAAAGAAACACTCCGACTTTTTGGGACTTTAGCCTATTCACCGTATCCCCCAGAGTTAGATAAGTCCATACATAGCTTTTTCATCTCCGTGCGTGCTATAAGTCTGTTTGACGCACCCACCGCTAGCCTAGCCTAGGTGAATAGGCTAAAGTCCCAAAAAGTCAGAGTGTTCCTTTAAGTGTTGGAACAGGTTTGTAGTATTGCCCCGTTTCGTTGCAATAATCATTTCACAGGTCTTGCAAATTACCTTGCTCTGTGACACATCCTCTCTCCTGAATTCAGAATACTCCCAAACGACTGATGTTGGATTTCTCTTTTGCACCAAATCATTTTTATTCTGACCTGCATCCATATTTTATGTTCTTTCCTCCAGGTCGCCTATTCTGTTCTCCCGCTCAGCTTCGTCGTAATTTGCGTGGTGCGCTGAGTGAGCTCTGATTGGTTAACATCTTTAACATGCGCACAAGAATAGCCTACAGCCCTGGTATGAGTGTACTGATGCCCTCATGTCACGATTCGACACATATCCCGATCTTGAACTCACCATACGATATTATTGCGATACTCCAAGACATATGATAAAAGGTGAACAGAAAATGCACTGTTGATTAAAATGCTAAATGTGATATGACATTGTGTGTGTGAATGAACAGGCTTGGACTTGGTGCTGAAACCCAAAGCACAGGACAATAGAGACACCAGAATAACAATATTCATGATTCTGAAGCTGAAAACACTGAATTATTGTAGATGAATATGATGATCTCTGTCACTGACTAGATATATTTAAAATAATGTCGGACACTTTTACTGGTGACATCAGACATCTGGCATTATCAGCACACACACATATTCCCCCACTGCATTATTATACATTATATTCAACATTATATACAGCAGTTTAATGCAGTTCTGACACTAAAACTCTGAAAACTATTGATGCATTTTTGTATTGCGATATATTGTTACAGCCCTAT
This sequence comes from Rhinichthys klamathensis goyatoka, assembly GCF_029890125.1. Classification (NCBI taxonomy): domain Eukaryota; kingdom Metazoa; phylum Chordata; class Actinopteri; order Cypriniformes; family Leuciscidae; genus Rhinichthys; species Rhinichthys klamathensis. Next base: position 37,969 of record NW_026606933.1, read on the forward strand.
TGCACAGTTATTGTTATTGCAGCGTTTGCCTTTGGTTTGACATTACCTGCAATGACTCCGGGCCGGCTCCGGCTGTCCTGCGTGACTTACAGACGCTGTGCAGAAGCTGGAGGGAGAACACCGGTGTGCCGAACACCTTCACGGTCATCAGTCACGACTCTGGAGGACGACCAGGACACTTCAGCTTCCAGGGCGAATTGCATCCTACCTTCAGTGTCCAATGGAGACGTATCAAACACATATCAAGGCATTTTTTGAAAGAAAAGACCACCAGAGATTGACAAAACTGAGCTGGACGATGACATAGATATCTGCTGTATAGACCCAGCAAGCAATAGCCGTCATTTCTCCGCCTCGGTGAACTATAGACCCGATATAGTCCGGCTGTGAGGAAAACACTTATAGCCAAAATAACCTTGGATTTGGTTACATGTCGTTTTGCCAAAATAACTTGCGAGATGTGTGATATTCCATCATGTAAGCAAAGTCAACAGTGATTACAAGGTGTTTGGTTTCATTTCATTGACATATTCTATGCGTAGCCTGTGCATCTATTCTTGGGCGATGGTTTAGACGTCTATTAAATGTTCACCGACAGCCCAAACTTTGCCTTGTTTTAGGCTAGACGTCAGGGCTGTGTTTGGACGGCTATTAGACATCTTTAAAATGCTAAATTGCTTGCTGGGGATTAATTGAACTCATTTCAACTGATGAACTTTACGCAGTTATTGAACGAAACTGAATCGACACTGAACTGATTTCAACTGAATTGTGCTGTAAAGCAGCTCTAAAAGACATGAGTGTCCTTATTCAGAGCTATTCAGATCAGGGTTTGTTCTCTTTGTATCAGTTGAGTTCAATCAAAAATCTTACTGAATGTTAATTCATTTTAAACCCTGACTGGTCAAGCTAAAGGCGACAGTGGACTAAATGTGTGATTTCTGATCTGCACAACAGATGCAAAATGTTCACCTACTCTATATCTTCAGTAGTTTGTTAAGCCAATGCAAAAATAGTGCAAAGAAATTGAGCTGGACAATGATTAATCACATCCAAAAGAAAAGTTTGTGTTTACATAATATATGTGTGTGTACTGTGTATAATTCATTTGTATATATAAATACTAGGGCTGTCAGTCAAACGCGTTATTAACGGCGTTAACGCAAACCCATTTTAACGGCGTTAGTTCTTTTATCGCGCGATCAACAGTCTTTTTAGCCTAGCAAACTTTTTAGGTTTTTTTCACATGCTTTTGCAACAGGACACGGCATGCGCGGGATGCTTTGTTGCTTCGTCGACCAAAGCGCAAGCGGATCTAGCTAGACCAGAAACAAAACAACAGGCACGACGCCGCACACACTTGTTTGGGTCTGCGAGGCGGCCAAATAGTAGGTTAACGTTACGTTTTGAGTGGATGACGAGCGCGAGACGCCAAAATGGACGCCAATAAGATTCTGAATGGAAAGTTTACTTTTAAAAAGTTGCCAAATGGTTCCATTGACGAGACCAAAGTGAACTGTGTGTTTTGTCGTTGTGAACTGAGCTATCATCATCGCAGCACGTCCAGTCTGAAACACCACTTGATGATGGCCAAGCACACACACACACACACACACACACACACACACACACACACACACACACACACACACACACCTGATGCGAATTCTCCGCCCCCTCGTCAATATCAGGACCTCGTCAGTATTTTTTTCACCCTTTTATTGATGGACAGTGTTACGTTGTGTGAAAATAATGGGAAAAAAAGAAATCAAGAGACATTTAGAATAGATAAAAATGTGCGATTAATTGCGATTAATCGCGAGTTAACTATGACATTAATGCGATTAATCGCGATTAAATATTTTAATCGTTTGACAGCACTAATATACAGGGCCCTATTTTAATGATCTAAGCGCATGGTCTAAAGCGCAGGCCGCAAGTTCACTTAATGCGTGTCCGAATCCACTTTTGCTAGTTTAATGACGGGAAAATGGTCGGTCCTCCCGGCGCATGATCTAAAAGGGTCGTCCCTATTCTCTTAATGAGTAATGGGTGTGTTTTGGGATTTACGTGCGCTAAACCAGTCTCATCTCCCATTCCCTTTAAAAGCCAGTTGCGCTCGCGCCATGGCGGATTTGCTATTTACATTACAAGCATGTGTGTGTGTTTTTATATATACAAAATAATCATACACAGTACTCACACATAATTTATGTAAACACAAACTTTTATGTTGGATGCAATTTAAAAAGTTTGCCCAGCACTACAAAAAATACTGCTAAAAATGTTAATGGTAAATGCATGTTTTGTAATTGTCCCTCTGTAAACGCTCCTGCACTGGAGGAGAGCGCAGTGAAGGCCTTCGTGACCCTGCGTTCAGTCAGCTGTTAAATGAGCTTCAGCCAGGAGTCGGCTGGTAATGAGGAGTGGCGTGGCGTTCGATGTAACCTCGGGAAAATCGCTTCTATAAATACAGAGCACCTTTAGTTCGGCTCGTGCCATGCTTTCTGAAAGGTCATCTGTGCCCGTTTCAGGCGCCCGCGTCTTTAAGTCTCCTGGTCACGAGGGCCGAAGCCTGTCTGTTTATAGTGTCCCGATCCGTCAGTGTGTGTGTGTGTGTGTGTGTGGTCACCGCTGGGGGTGTAAAGCTTCTGTGTGTTGTTAATTACTCCCCTAAAGGGATCGCATGTGCTTGACCCAGAGCCATACTTCATCATGTCAACACCTGTACAACATGCCATAGCGCTTTAGGAACACAACTGTGACTCGGTAGTAAAAGCACTGCTAATAACACGTCATAGTGCATGTTAGGGTGAACCTCCAGTGCGAACACACATCTGAAATACACCATCAGCTTCTGAACTTCCAGAGGACAAACATGCACATCATTATTCTAATGCTGTCTTCTGATTGGCTGATTTATTCATGTGATCAAAGTTGTTTAGCATCATTTTAGCATCAGACTTAATAATTTAGCAATACGGCTCTTGAGGTCATGAGATGCTGTTTACCATTCAAGATCATTTGCGCATACGAATTTGGTATTCTGAGATGATTTCTGGAGAGTTTTCAGGAACTAGTTTGAAATGCGCATATCAGCCAGGGCTGTTTCCCGAAAGCATCGTTAGCCGACTACGATCGCAAGTTCTGTCGTTATCATAGTTCAACGAGTCGGTGTTTCCCGAAGCTATAGTTCTGATGAACATCCGCAAACAGCATCGCAGAGGTGTGTGTGTGAGCGACAGCATCGCAGAGGTGTGTGTGTGAGCGACAGATCTCGAGCTGCGGTTAGAAGCAGTTTCTGGTTTGCAGGACATGTGGACTCAATAAATCCTGATCTTGAGCAGAATAAGCAAGCGGACATTCAGTGCAATCTATATCTTCTATTTACAATACATACAAATGTCATTTACGTCTTTGAGTTTGTCGAGAGATGTAGAGTGTAGTGTTTGAAGAGTGTGTGTGTGTGTGAACGAGCTCTAGTGTGTGAGAACGAGTCTATGAGTGAATCTGGAGATACAGCGAAATAACTGAGAAACATGAGGAATAGTCCTCAGATGCTGTGTGAAACACCTCACATTAATTCCATCTCAAACACATTCTTTAACAGGAGTTATTACTCCATGATCTGCGTGACATCAATAACTAACGTGGTTGAACGACCAATTTGCGACAATATGTTTTCGGGAAACAGTCGTGACTATAGCTGATCTCTCCAGCGATGTGTCGTCCAGTGATGGTGGAGCACGAGTTACGGCGTTGGGTAACACTTTATTTTACAGTGTCCTTGTTATATATGTTACATGTACTTATCGTAGTAATAACAGTAAATGATGCATAATTACATGCAAGTAACCCTCAACCAAACCCTAACCCTATAGTAAATATACATGTAGTTGCTCAATATTACTCAGTACTTAAATATATAAGTACACGGGAAGCGCACCCCAGTTGAGTGTAAGCATCAGCCTTGAGCATCGCATGACACACTCAGATTGAAATGTTGTCTGATCCCCCTGTGCCTAAAACACATCCACACACTCCTCTGGCTCTCGAGGGCCCTCAGGGGCCCCGGTCCTGTTAACCCCCACAACCTCAGCCAATTAGCCTCATTCTACATGGATCTCCACGCGGAAATCGACACATCACAGAACGCTTATCAGTTATTATTCACATTGATTATGCAGCCCGTGTCAGCTCCAGGGGAAGCTCGTATCGATTCGACAAAATTAGCCAGAACAAAAGAAGGGCGATTGAGTTAGACACCTCACATCAAGAGGAATATCTCCGAGCGTCTCAATACGGCTGAGAAATGCAGGAGAGCGGAGTGGGGGAAAGAGTGCTTCATTTATTTGAAATATATTACATTGCACATGTACTAATTGTACTATCTTTAAGTATATACTTGATGTTGTTTCAATTTAGCACACATAAGTAGACTAAAAGTACACTTAAAGTTAAATGCTGGGTTAAAAACAACCCAAGTTGGGTTGAAAATGGACAACCCCAGCGAATGGGTTGTTTTAACTCAGCGGTTGGGTTAAATGTTTGCCCAACCTGCTGGGTAGTTTTATTTAACCCAACAATTTTTTTTTTTCAATTACTGTATTTCTTGCTTAAAATGAACCCGAAGTATGTTAAAAATGAACATATGAATACGTTTAATGAACAGTAATTAAACAATAAACATTTCTTAAATTGCTTATTGATAAATGTTCACCTTTTGATTATTATTGTTGCCTCTAGTTATCATGTGTCTGATTTTTAATTTACAAGCTATTTTGTGTTCATTTTAAGCCAGCCATGTAGTAACTTTAAAAACAATTGTAGAGTTAAATAAAACTACCCAGCACATTGGTCAGACATTTAACCCAACCGCTGAGTTGAAACAACCCATTCGCTGAGTTTGTCCATTTTCAACCCAACTTTGGTTGTTTTCAACCCAGCATTTTTTTTTTAGAGTATTACTAATTTAATTACAACTAAAATATACTAAAAGTACAAAATTAGTTGTTCCAAAATAGCACACTTCAAGTTCACTAATCATTAACACACTTGAAGTATATTATTCTGGCTGCAAGTAAACTTAGCATTTTGAGCGAACGCAGCTGTAAAAGTGGACTGAGTGTGTGTGTGTGTGTGTGTGTGTGTGTGTGTGTGTGTGTGTGTGTGTGTGTGTGTGTACGTGTACGTGTGTGTGTGTACGTGTACGTGTGTGTGTGTGTGTGTGCAGGCTGAGAGCTTGTGCTGTCAGAGTTTGATCCGCTGTCTGCATCCCTGACCCGATGCTCACGGTGCGCTTTGGGTTCTGACCCGCTTCTGACCCTCAGCTTCTCTGCATCCTTGACCCCCTGGACCCTTTAGAGAATCAAATGCGATCGCATCAAACGTCTCGCTCCACAGGCTCTCATTAGAGTCTGGGAAAACTGTCCGTCTCCCGCATGAAATATTTACAGCTCACGCAAGAGTAAATAAGTGATGAAAACAGAGGCGATGTAGAACGAGAGAGAGGAGGTCGACCGCTTTAGGGACAAACACACAATCTGATCATGCAACTGGATCTGTGGCTCATGTTTATACCAGTCAGAAGTTTGAAGAAGAAGAATTAGGATTTTTAATGTTTTTGAAAGAAATCTCTTCAGCTCAGCATTTGCTTGATTAAAAATACAGTGAAAAATGATTACAATGTAAAACAGCTGTTTCTATGTGAATATACACTGCTGTTCAAAAGTTTTGGATTGGAAAGATTTTTAATGTTTTTAAACGAAGACTCTTTTAGAGAAGACTCTAAGACTGTGTTTGTTTGATTAAAAATACAAGAAAAACAGAAATATTGTTAAATATTATTATAATGTAAATCATCTGTTTTCTATGTGAATATACAGTATAGTAAAGTGTAATTTATTCCTGTGATCAAAGCTGAATTTATCATCATTACTCCAGTCTTCAGTGTCACATGATCCTTCAGAAATCACTCTAATATGAGGATCTGATGATCAAGAAACATTTATGATTAAAAGTTCATATGTTTCTGGAAACCATGACATTTTATTTTTCAGGATTCTTTGATGAATAGAGACGTTTATCGTCTCACCTGCTATTCTTAAAAACAGTCCACAGGATCTACTGGATGCCTGTTTGATTACTCATGGCTGATGAAGTCCCTCTTTCGCAGTGGACGGGGGATTCAGCTTAAAGACACAAGCACCAGCGTCCCTGTCTTTAGACAGCAGTCATTGATAATTAGGGCTCTTTCTTTGATTCGCGCAGGAAAAAAAGAAGGAAATGGATCCTCCTCCCCAAGCGTCCCGTGGGGTTTCATTTTGTGGACATCATTTTTTTGGGTCAGCGAGTTAATGCTAAAAATATGTCCTGCCAAGACCCCTCCATTTATCTGGGTGTGTATTGTGTGTCAGGCTCAGCGTGTGTGACTCTCAGCGGGACGGAAGGCAGCACTTACTGCTGAAGTTAGTATTATCTGTGCTAAGATCGGCCTCGCTACACACTCATGTGACTCCAGCGGTAATTAGACAGCCAGCGTGACACACACACACTCATCTCTCTGTCAGGCCATTCCCGCTCATCCCGAAGAGATCAGTCACATCCTGCGCCCTGAACGCCCTCTCACCTATGCTTTTAAATAGCAAAGGATTATTTGAAAAGACTAGTACTAGTGCTCACTAGTAATCTGATCAGACCTCTAGCACTGAGTGTTAAAGTGTGTGTGAGTGTGTGTTTGTGCTGCTATACTTTACTCAGATGATCAGACGCATCATTTGCATCTGTTAGATGAATAAACAGTTGGAAAAAATTCCCACAGACGCACATTGAAGGAGGAACCCGAGACACATCTACAGACCAGAAGAACCCACAGAGACACGTGTGTGCAGGACTCTTGAACACCAGACAGGACGAAAACACCTAGAAACCACTCATAATTCCCTAGCAACACCCTAGCAACATCTTGGCAACTATTCAGAAAACCCTAGCAACACCCTGGAAACCAGTCAAAACATCCTAGTAACTGCCTAGCAACACCATGGAAACCCCTCTGAACAGCCCAGCAACCACAAACAACACACGGGCAATTACCCAGAACACCCCAGAAACCATCTAGCAGCACATTGGCACCACTCAGAACACCCTAGAAACCACTTAGCAACACCCTGTTAGCCATTCAGGAAACCCTATAAAGCACCTAGCAACAACCTAACAATCTTTCAGGACACCCTAGAAACACCCTGCCAACCACTTACAAAACCCTAGAAACAATTTAGCAACAGCCTGATAACCATTCATGAAACCCTAAAAACAAACGCCTTGCAACAACTTGGGAACCATTAAGAACACCACCATAAAGACCTATCAACCATTTAGAACACACTGGCAGTCAGTCAAAACATCATAGCAACACCCTGGCAACCACTCTGGACATCCAAGGAAACATCTAGCAACGCACTGGCAATCTCTCAGAACATCCTAGCAATGACTCAGGAGACCCTAGCAACAGCCTGGCAACCACCCAGAACACCCTAGCAACTGCCTAGTAACCACTCATAACAACCACTTAGCAACAACAAGAAAAACCATTCAAAACATACACCCTAGCAACCACTCAGAACATCCTAGCAACTTCATATTAACATTCTGGTAATCACTCAGAACATCTTGGCAACTTCCTAGCAAACACCCTGGCAACCTCTCTGAACACTCAATCAACCACCTAGCAACACACTGGCAACACCCTTGAAACTGCATAGTAACCACTCATAACACCCTAACAACCAATCAACAACACACAGGAAACTATTCAGAACACCCTTGCAACCACTCAGAACCGCCCAGCAACCTCCTCTTAGAATCCTGGCAACAACTCAGAATATCCTAGCAACCTCCTAACAACACACTGCAACCAGTCTGAACACCCCAACAACCAACTAGCAACACACTGGTAATCACAAAGAACATCTTAACAACCACTTAGCAACACCATTCAGCGGAAACCATTCAGAACACACACCCTAGCAACCACTCAGAACATCCTAGCAACTTCCTATCAACACCCTGGCAACCACTCAGAACATCTTGGTATCCTCCCAGCAAACACACAGGCAACCTTTCTGAACACTCAATCAACCACTTAGCAACACACTGGCAATACTCAGAACACCCTAGAAACTGCCTAGTAACCACTCATAACACCCTAACAACCACTCAGCAACACCCTTGCAACCACTCAGAACCGCCCAGCAACCTCCTCTTAGAATCCTGGCAACAACTCAGAATATCCTAGCAACCTTCTAACAACACACTGCAACCAGTCTGAACACCCCAACAACCACCAAGCAACACACTGGTAATCACTCATAACATCCTAACATCCACTTAGCAACACCCTGGAAACCATACAGAACACACACCCTAGCAACCACTCAGAAAATCCAACCAACTTCCTATCAACACTCTGGCAACCACTCAGAACATCTTGCCAACCGCCTAGCACAGTGTTTCCCCAACCCTTGGCACACCAACACTACACATTTCCGATCTCTTCCTAATCAATCACACCTGATTCAACTCATCAGCTCGTTAGTAGAGACTCCAAGACCAGAAATATCACTCAGAACATCCTATCAATCACATAGCAACACCCTGGAAACCACTCAGAACACACACCCTAGCAACCACTCAGAACATCAACTTCCTATCAACACCCTAGCAACCACTCACAACATCCTAGCAATATCAGCAACACCCTGGCAACCACTCAGAAAATCCTAGCAACACCCTGGCAACCACTCTGAATATCCAAGCAACAACCTAGCCTAGCAACACACTGCCAATCACTCAGAACAGCAATGACTCAGGACAACCTAACAACCTCCAAGCAACTCCCTGGCAACCACTCAGAACATCCTAGCAGCCACATAGTCTATAGCTGGGTTTCCATCCAAACGTGAAGTGAATCTTTTCAAAGTTTGCAAAAAAAAAAAAGAAAAAAAAGAAAAAAAGAAAAGCCAATTAGGTGTGTTTCCATCAAGTTGTTAGAGCGGAAGACGGTGGTACTGGTAACCTAGTAACCAACAGTAAATAAAACACTATAATCTGAAACAGCGATTGGTCACGTGGGTTTAATGTTCGCTACGTCAGAATATATTCGGCAAATGCGTTTCCATCTCCCATTATTAAAACAGAGCTTATGGGGAATTTTAAGTCATGACTGAATGTTTTCATAAATGCAATGCTTTGATTCTCAACATGCCGAAACCTGCCAGAGTTTCCATAACTTTTCCAGTCATTTCTGGATTAATATAACAGTTTTATACAGACTTGGAGATGACATAGGCCTACATATATTTTACTAATGTTAATACCGCTCATTTGCATGGATTGATCTGAATTATCCACACACACACACACACACACACACATTGGATTTGGCACAGGTTTTATGCCGAATGCCCTTCCTGACACTGACACACTCCTGCGTGTCGTTAGACTGTGTGTTGGAAACCAGAGCACAAATCTAGACATTCTTAATTCAAAGTTCTGGAGAAGCAAAATGAAGATATTAAGTCTCGCTTTCTGAAAAATGAATTGAGTAACGGCAACAGCATTTTGGGTACTGAAAACGCAGGCTTTTGAAGTGGACGTTTTTGAAAACGATACCATTAGCGTCTCTGTGTAAACAACAAAAACGTAAATTTGTGACATCATTCACATAGTGTTCCCTTAAAGAAGTGACAGCGCCACCTACTGGCCTGGCAGCATTTTTAGTCGTTTTCGCAGATCAATGTGATAATTTTGACAATGTTGTCGTCTTTACGCAAATAACTTTTCCGTTTTTAGTACATCGTTGACGTGTAAACGTACCATTATGTTGCGTCGCACCGCTCGCATTTGGTGTAGACACAGCGTTTAACACAATTAAGGCACAAGGCATATCATTGTTTCAGTGTTGCTAATAAAAATCAGTACATACACTGAATTTAGCCAATCACACCAGTGGGCGTTTATAGGGTAAACGCCCACTGCTTACAACAACACATTATAGATATGTTTATAAATCAAGAATAAAGCATTTATAGCTGTATTTATATACTGCTTACTAAATAAATGATGAATTAACTGTTTACTAATGCTTAACTAATGATTCATAGCATGCAGTTATTATAAAGTGTTACCCTAACCTAAAGAAACGTAATATAAAAATCTGATTTTCATGACCCCTTTAAGAATGTTTAGATATTTGTAATGGAAAACAAGACAATTTTTTTTTTTTTTTTTTGCAGTGTATTTTTTTATGCCTCATCTTTTTTTAAATTCCCTGATATTTCCAAGTGCTCTGTTTAGCGTATTATCCACTAAAAGCCCTCGGTGCTTGTGCTAGTGCAGGCATGTGAGATCTTTGGCACATTTTTTTGATCTGGAGGCACAGACGGAGAAGAAGAACGGCATCTACAACCCCTCCTGCTGCTGCTACCTTTATCTTCTGGCCTATTAACAACAGTTTCTGGGGTTTTAATTACGCCCCTGTGCTCCTGAGAGAGAGTGTGTGATCCTCATGTCATCTCTCTCTCAGGGGACGGTGTGTAATTACCAGACTCTGGCCTCTGCTGTCATCACATGAAGATAATGACACCGGCTCCTGCAACATCTGTTCCTTGAGCACAGGGTCTAAAGGCTGTCAGACAAACACCCGAACCTCTGACCTTCACACGCATGGAGACAGAGACCTGAGCTATTACTGCCGGAAGAAGAACGCATGTGACCCGGATCAGACACGCATGCAGACAGAGACCTGAGCTATTACTGCCGGAAGAAGAACGCATGAGACCCGGATCAGACACACATGCAGACAGAGACCTGAGCTATTACTGCCGGAAGAAGAACGCATGAGACCCGGATCAGACACGCATGCAGACAGAGACCTGAGCTATTACTGCCGGAAGAAGAACGCATGTGACCCGGATCAGACACGCATGCAGACAGAGACCTGAGCTATTACTGCCGGAAGAAGAACGCATGTGACCCGGATCAGACACGCATGCAGACAGAGACCTGAGCTATTACTGCCGGAAGAAGAACGCATGAGACCCGGATCAGACACACATGCAGACAGAGACCTGAGCTATTACTGCCGGAAGAAGAACGCATGTGACCCGGATCAGACACGCATGCAGACAGAGACCTGAGCTATTACTGCCGGAAGAAGAACGCATGAGACCCGGATCACACACGCATGCAGACAGAGACCTGAGCTATTACTGCCGGAAGAAGAACGCATGTGACCCGGATCAGACACGCATGCAGACAGAGACCTGAGCTATTACTGCCGGAAGAAGAACGCATGAGACCCGGATCACACACGCATGCAGACAGAGACCTGAGCTATTACTGCCGGAAGAAGAACGCATGAGACCCGGATCAGACACGCATGCAGACAGAGACCTGAGCTATTACTGCCGGAAGAAGAACGCATGTGACCCGGATCAGACACGCATGCAGACAGAGACCTGAGCTATTACTGCCGGAAGAAGAACGCATGAGACCCGGATCAGACACGCATGCAGACAGAGACCTGAGCTATTACTGCCGGAAGAAGAACGCATGTGACCCGGATCAGACACGCATGCAGACAGAGACCTGAGCTATTACTGCCGGAAGAAGAACGCATGTGACCCGGATCAGACACGCATGCAGACAGAGACCTGAGCTATTACTGCCGGAAGAAGAACGCATGAGACCCGGATCAAACACGCATGCAGACAGAGACCTGAGCTATTACTGCCGGAAGAAGAACGCATGTGACCCGGATCAGACACACATGCAGACAGAGACCTGAGCTATTACTGCCGGAAGAAGAACGCATGAGACCCGGATCAGACACACATGCAGACAGAGACCTGAGCTATTACTGCCGGAAGAAGAACGCATGAGACCCGGATCAGACACGCATGCAGACAGAGACGTGAGCTATTACTGCCGGAAGAAGAGCGCATGAGACCCGGATCAGACACGCATGCAGACAGAGACCTGAGCTATTACTGCCGGAAGAAGAACGCATGAGACCCGGATCAGACACACATGCAGACAGAGACCCGAGCTATTACTGCCGGAAGAAGAACGCATGAGACCCGGATCAGACACGCATGCAGACAGAGACCTGAGCTATTACTGCCGGAAGAAGAACGCATGTGACCCGGATCAGACACGCATGCAGACAGAGACCTGAGCTATTACTGCCGGAAGAAGAACGCATGTGACCCGGATCAGACACGCATGCTGACAGAGACCTGAGCTATTACTGCCGGAAGAAGAACGCATGAGACCCGGATCAGACACGCATGCTGACAGAGACCTGAGCTATTACTGCCGGAAGAAGAACGCATGAGACCCGGATCACACACGCATGCAGACAGAGACCTGAGCTATTACTGCCGGAAGAAGAACGCATGTGACCCGGATCAGACACGCATGCAGACAGAGACCTGAGCTATTACTGCCGGAAGAAGAACGCATGAGACCCGGATCAAACACGCATGCAGACAGAGACCTGAGCTATTACTGCCGGAAGAAGAACGCATGTGACCCGGATCAGACACGCATGCAGACAGAGACCTGAGCTATTACTGCTGGAAGAAGAACGCATGTGACCCGGATCAGACACGCATGCAGACAGAGACCTGAGCTATTACTGCCGGAAGAAGAACGCATGAGACCCGGATCAAACACGCATGCAGACAGAGACCTGAGCTATTACTGCTGGAAGAAGAACGCATGTGACCCGGATCAGACACGCATGCAGACAGAGACCTGAGCTATTACTGCCGGAAGAAGAACGCATGAGACCCGGATCACACACGCATGCAGACAGAGACCTGAGCTATTACTGCCGGAAGAAGAACGCATGAGACCCGGATCAGACACGCATGCTGACAGAGACCTGAGCTATTACTGCCGGAAGAAGAACGCATGAGACCCGGATCACACACGCATGCAGACAGAGACCTGAGCTATTACTGCCGGAAGAAGAACGCATGAGACCCGGATCAGACACGCATGCAGACAGAGACCTGAGCTATTACTGCCGGAAGAAGAACGCATGAGACCCGGATCACACACGCATGCAGACAGAGACCTGAGCTATTACTGCCGGAAGAAGAACGCATGTGACCCGGATCAGACACGCATGCAGACAGAGACCTGAGCTATTACTGCCGGAAGAAGAACGCATGAGACCCGGATCAAACACGCATGCAGACAGAGACCTGAGCTATTACTGCCGGAAGAAGAACGCATGTGACCCGGATCAGACACGCATGCAGACAGAGACCTGAGCTATTACTGCTGGAAGAAGAACGCATGTGACCCGGATCAGACACGCATGCAGACAGAGACCTGAGCTATTACTGCCGGAAGAAGAACGCATGAGACCCGGATCAAACACGCATGCAGACAGAGACCTGAGCTATTACTGCTGGAAGAAGAACGCATGTGACCCGGATCAGACACGCATGCAGACAGAGACTTGAGCTATTACTGCCGGAAGAAGAACGCATGTGACCCGGATCAGACACGCATGCAGACAGAGACCTGAGCTATTACTGCTGGAAGAAGAACGCATGTGACCCGGATCAGACACGCATGCAGACAGAGACCTGAGCTATTACTGCCGGAAGAAGAACGCATGAGACCCGGATCAAACACGCATGCAGACAGAGACCTGAGCTATTACTGCCGGAAGAAGAACGCATGTGACCCGGATCAGACACGCATGCAGACAGAGACCTGAGCTATTACTGCCGGAAGAAGAACGCATGTGACCCGGATCAAACACGCATGCAGACAGAGACCTGAGCTATTACTGCCGGAAGAAGAACGCATGTGACCCGGATCAAACACGCATGCAGACAGAGACCTGAGCTATTACTGCCGGAAGAAGAACGCATGAGACCCGGATCAAACACGCATGCAGACAGAGACCTGAGCTATTACTGCCGGAAGAAGAACGCATGAGACCCGGATCAGACACGCATGCAGACAGAGACCTGAGCTATTACTGCCGGAAGAAGAACGCATGAGACCCGGATCAGACACGCATGCTGACAGAGACCTGAGCTATTACTGCCGGAAGAAGAACGCATGAGACCCGGATCAGACACGCATGCAGACAGAGACCTGAGCTATTACTGCTGGAAGAAGAACGCATGTGACCCGGATCACACACGCATGCAGACAGAGACCTGAGCTATTACTGCCGGAAGAAGAACGCATGTGACCCGGATCAGACACGCATGCAGACAGAGACCTGAGCTATTACTGCTGGAAGAAGAACGCATGAGACCCGGATCAGACACGCATGCAGACAGAGACCTGAGCTATTACTGCCGGAAGAAGAACGCATGTGACCCGGATCAGACACGCATGCAGACAGAGACCTGAGCTATTACTGCCGGAAGAAGAACGCATGAGACCCGGATCACACACGCATGCAGACAGAGACCTGAGCTATTACTGCCGGAAGAAGAACGCATGAGACCCGGATCAGACACGCATGCTGACAGAGACCTGAGCTATTACTGCCGGAAGAAGAACGCATGAGACCCGGATCACACACGCATGCAGACAGAGACCTGAGCTATTACTGCCGGAAGAAGAACGCATGTGACCCGGATCACACACGCATGCAGACAGAGACCTGAGCTATTACTGCTGGAAGAAGAACGCATGAGACCCGGATCAAACACGCATGCAGACAGAGACCTGAGCTATTACTGCTGGAAGAAGAACGCATGAGACCCGGATCAGACACGCATGCAGACAGAGACCTGAGCTATTACTGCCGGAAGAAGAACGCATGTGACCCGGATCAGACACGCATGCAGACAGAGACCTGAGCTATTACTGCCGGAAGAAGAACGCATGAGACCCGGATCAGACACGCATGCAGACAGAGACCTGAGCTATTACTGCCGGAAGAAGAACGCATGTGACCCGGATCAAAAACGCATGTAGACAGAGATCTGAGCTATTACTGCCGGAAGAAGAACGCATGTGACCCGGATCAGACACGCATGCAGACAGAGACCTGAGCTATTACTGCCGGAAGAAGAACACATGAGACCCGGATCAGACACGCATGCAGACAGAGACCTGAGCTATTACTGCCGGAAGAAGAACGCATGAGACCCGGATCAGACACGCATGTAGACAGAGACCTGAGCTATTACTGCCGGAAGAAGAACGCATGAGACCCGGATCAGACACGCATGCAGACAGAGACCTGAGCTATTACTGCTGGAAGAAGAACGCATGTGACCCGGATCAGACACGCATGCAGACAGAGACCTGAGCTATTACTGCCGGAAGAAGAACGCATGAGACCCGGATCAAACACGCATGCAGACAGAGACCTGAGCTATTACTGCCGGAAGAAGAACGCATGAGACCCGGATCAAACACGCATGCAGACAGAGACCTGAGCTATTACTGCTGGAAGAAGAACGCATGAGACCCGGATCAGACACGCATGCAGACAGAGACCTGAGCTATTACTGCCGGAAGAAGAACGCATGTGACCCGGATCAGACACGCATGCAGACAGAGACCTGAGCTATTACTGCCGGAAGAAGAACGCATGAGACCCGGATCAGACACGCATGCAGACAGAGACCTGAGCTATTACTGCCGGAAGAAGAACGCATGAGACCCGGATCAGACACGCATGCAGACAGAGACCTGAGCTATTACTGCCGGAAGAAGAACGCATGTGACCCGGATCAAAAACGCATGTAGACAGAGACCTGAGCTATTACTGCCGGAAGAAGAACGCATGTGACCCGGATCAGACACGCATGCAGACAGAGACCTGAGCTATTACTGCCGGAAGAAGAACGCATGAGACCCGGATCAAACACGCATGCAGACAGAGACCTGAGCTATTACTGCTGGAAGAAGAACGCATGAGACCCGGATCAGACACGCATGCAGACAGAGACCTGAGCTATTACTGCCGGAAGAAGAACGCATGTGACCCGGATCAGACACGCATGCAGACAGAGACCTGAGCTATTACTGCCGGAAGAAGAACGCATGAGACCCGGATCAGACACGCATGCTGACAGAGACCTGAGCTATTACTGCCGGAAGAAGAACGCATGTGACCCGGATCACACACGCATGCAGACAGAGACCTGAGCTATTACTGCCGGAAGAAGAACGCATGTTACCCGGATCAGACACGCATGCAGACAGAGACCTGAGCTATTACTGCCGGAAGAAGAACGCATGTGACCCGGATCACACACGCATGCAGACAGAGACCTGAGCTATTACTGCCGGAAGAAGAACGCATGTGACCCGGATCACACACGCATGCAGACAGAGACCTGAGCTATTACTGCCGGAAGAAGAACGCATGTGACCCGGATCAGACACGCATGCTGACAGAGACCTGAGCTATTACTGCCGGAAGAAGAACGCATGTGACCCGGATCAGACACGCATGCAGACAGAGACCTGAGCTATTACTGCCGGAAGAAGAACGCATGTGACCCGGATCACACACGCATGCAGACAGAGACCTGAGCTATTACTGCCGGAAGAAGAACGCATGTGACCCGGATCACACACGCATGTAGACAGAGACCTGAGCTATTACTGCCGGAAGAAGAACGCATGAGACCCGGATCAGACACGCATGCTGACAGAGACCTGAGCTATTACTGCCGGAAGAAGAACGCATGTGACCCGGATCAGACACGCATGCAGACAGAGACCCGAGCTATTACTGCCGGAAGAAGAACGCATGTGACCCGGATCACACACGCATGCAGACAGAGACCTGAGCTATTACTGCCGGAAGAAGAACGCATGAGACCCGGATCAGACACGCATGCAGACAGAGACCCGAGCTATTACTGCCGGAAGAAGAACGCATGAGACCCGGATCAAACACGCATGCAGACAGAGACCTGAGCTATTACTGCCGGAAGAAGAACGCATGAGACCCGGATCAGACACGCATGCAGACAGAGACCTGAGCTATTACTGCCGGAAGAAGAACGCATGAGACCCGGATCAAACACGCATGCAGACAGAGACCCGAGCTATTACTGCCGGAAGAAGAACGCATGAGACCCGGATCAGACACGCATGCAGACAGAGACCTGAGCTATTACTGCCGGAAGAAGAACGCATGAGACCCGGATCAGACACGCATGCAGACAGAGACCTGAGCTATTACTGCCGGAAGAAGAACGCATGAGACCCGTATCAAACACGCATGCAGACAGAGACCTGAGCTATTACTGCCGGAAGAAGAACGCATGTGACCCGGATCACACACGCATGCAGACAGAGACCTGAGCTATTACTGCTGGAAGAAGAACGCATGAGACCCGGATCAAACACGCATGCAGACAGAGACCTGAGCTATTACTGCCGGAAGAAGAACGCATGAGACCCGGATCAGACACGCATGCAGACAGAGACCTGAGCTATTACTGCCGGAAGAAGAACGCATGAGACCCGGATCAGACACGCATGCAGACAGAGACCTGAGCTATTACTGCCGGAAGAAGAACGCATGAGACCCGGATCAGACACGCATGCAGACAGAGACCTGAGCTATTACTGCCGGAAGAAGAACGCATGAGACCCGGATCAGACACGCATGCAGACAGAGACCTGAGCTATTACTGCCGGAAGAAGAACACATGAGACCCGGATCACACACGCATGCAGACAGAGACCTGAGCTATTACTGCCGGAAGAAGAACGCATGTGACCCGGATCACACACGCATGCAGACAGAGACCTGAGCTATTACTGCCGGAAGAAGAACACATGAGACCCGGATCACACACGCATGCAGACAGAGACCTGAGCTATTACTGCCGGAAGAAGAACGCATGTGACCCGGATCACACACGCATGCAGACAGAGACCTGAGCTATTACTGCCGGAAGAAGAACGCATGAGACCCGGATCAGACACGCATGCAGACAGAGACCTGAGCTATTACTGCCGGAAGAAGAACGCATGAGACCCGGATCAGACACGCATGCAGACAGAGACCTGAGCTATTACTGCCGGAAGAAGAACGCATGAGACCCGGATCAGACACGCATGCAGACAGAGACCTGAGCTATTACTGCCGGAAGAAGAACACATGAGACCCGGATCACACACGCATGCAGACAGAGACCTGAGCTATTACTGCCGGAAGAAGAACGCATGAGACCCGGATCAGACACGCATGCTGACAGAGACCTGAGCTATTACTGCCGGAAGAAGAACACATGAGACCCGGATCACACACGCATGCAGACAGAGACCTGAGCTATTACTGCCGGAAGAAGAACGCATGTGACCCGGATCAGACACGCATGCAGACAGAGACCTGAGCTATTACTGCCGGAAGAAGAACGCATGAGACCCGGATCAGACACGCATGCAGACAGAGACCTGAGCTATTACTGCCGGAAGAAGAACGCATGAGACCCGGATCAGACACGCATGCAGACAGAGACCTGAGCTATTACTGCCGGAAGAAGAACGCATGAGACCCGGATCAGACACGCATGCAGACAGAGACCTGAGCTATTACTGCCGGAAGAAGAACGCATGAGACCCGGATCAGACACGCATGCAGACAGAGACCTGAGCTATTACTGCCGGAAGAAGAACGCATGAGACCCGGATTACACACGCATGCAGACAGAGACCTGAGCTATTACTGCCGGAAGAAGAACGCATGTGACCCGGATTACACACGCATGCAGACAGAGACCTGAGCTATTACTGCCGGAAGAAGAACGCATGAGACCCGGATTACACACGCATGCAGACAGAGACCTGAGCTATTACTGCCGGAAGAAGAACGCATGAGACCCGGATTACACACGCATGCAGACAGAGACCTGAGCTATTACTGCCGGAAGAAGAACGCATGTGAACTCGCGGGTTGAACACTTAGCTATTCTTACTGCATAAATAAAATGCCCAAGAATTATGGTTACCTGACCGCAATCTAACCCCGCCTAAGAGTCTCACAAAGAGCCGAACGACGTCTCGCCCCCTATCGAACACTATCACTCGGGAATAAGGTCTCTAGTGTTTCGCTAAATAACTTGTTCCACTAACTAACTTGCTGCGCAGCAATAATAATCTACAGACTTCAGACAATGCCTTCGAATATGCTTTAATCACGGCCGGAGGATTCTTTTTGGAAGAAAAATAAATGTTAGTTATGATTAATTAAAAAATCCAACACATTCTATAGCACACATTGTGTTTATTGTGCAATTTATACGCGAAAATAAGTTTTTACGTGCATAAGATACACACTTTATTGCATGCATATGATACACACTTTATTGCCTGCATATGATACACACTTAATTGCATGCATATGATACACACTTTATTGCATGCATATGATACACACTTTATTGCATGCAGATGATACACACTTTATTGCGTGCATATGATACACACTTTATTGCATGCATATGATACACACTTTATTGCGTGCATATGATACACACTTAATTGCATGCATATGATACACACTTTATTGCATGCATATGATACACACTTTATTGCATGCATATGATACACACTTTATTGCGTGCATATGATACACACTTTATTGCATGCATATGATACACACTTTATTGCGTGCATATGATACACACTTAATTGCATGCATATGATACACACTTTATTGCATGCATATGATACACACTTTATTGCATGCAGATGATACACACTTTATTGCGTGCATATGATACACACTTTATTGCGTGCATATGATACACACTTTATTGCGTGCATATGATACACACTTTATTGCATGCATATGATACACACTTTATTGCGTGCATATGATACACACTTTATTGCGTGCATATGATACACACTTTATTGCATGCATATGATACACACTTTATTGCATGCAGATGATACACACTTTATTGCGTGCATATGATACACACTTTATTGCATGCATATGATACACACTTTATTGCGTGCATATGATACACACTTTATTGCATGCATATGATACACACTTTATTGCATGCATATGATACACACTTTATTGCATGCATATGATACACACTTTATTGCGTGCATATGATACACACTTAATTGCATGCATATGATACACACTTTATTGCATGCATATGATACACACTTTATTGCATGCAGATGATACACACTTTATTGCGTGCATATGATACACACTTTATTGCGTGCATATGATACACACTTTATTGCGTGCATATGATACACACTTTATTGCATGCATATGATACACACTTAATTGCATGCATATGATACACACTTTATTGCGTACATATGATACACACTTTATTGCATGCATATGATACACACTTTATTGCGTGCATATGATACACACTTTATTGCATGCATATGATACACACTTTATTGCGTACATATGATACACACTTTATTGCGTGCATATGATACACACTTTATTGCGTGCATATGATACACACTTAATTGCATGCATATGATACACACTTTATTGCATGCATATGATACACACTTTATTGCATGCAGATGATACACACTTTATTGCGTGCATATGATACACACTTTATTGCATGCAGATGATACACACTTTATTGCGTGCATATGATACACACTTTATTGCGTGCAGATGATACACACTTTATTGTGTGCATATGATACACACTTTATTGCGTGCATATGATACACACTTTATTGCGTTCATATGATACACACTTTATTGCGTACATATGATACACACTTTATTGCATGCAGATGATACACACTTTATTGTGTGCATATGATACACACTTTATTGCGTGCATATGATACACACTTTATTGCGTGCATATGATACACACTTTATTGCATGCATATGATACACACTTTATTGCGTACATATGATACACACTTTATTGCATGCAGATGATACACACTTTATTGCGTGCATATGATACACACTTTATTGCGTACATATGATACACACTTTATTGCATGCAGATGATACACACTTTATTGCGTGCATATGATACACACTTTATTGCGTACATATGATACACACTTTATTGCGTGCATATGATACACACTTTATTGCATGCATATGATACACACTTTATTGCGTACATATGATACACACTTTATTGCATGCAGATGATACACACTTTATTGCGTGCATATGATACACACTTTATTGCGTGCATATGATACACACTTCATTGCATGCAGATGATACACACTTTATTGCGTGCATATGATACACACTTTATTGCGTGCATATGATACACACTTTATTGTGTGCATATGATACACACTTTATTGCGTGCATATGATACACACTTTATTGCGTGCATATGATACACACTTTATTGCGTGCATATGATACACATTTTATTGTGCATATGATACACACTTTATTGCGTGTAATACACACGCAGCCCACAACACTAATCCTATACCCAAACGTATAATACATATGCACCCCACACCACTACTAAACCTACCCATGCGTATCATATGCACGTAAAAACTCATTTTCGCGTATAAATTGCACAATAAACACCATGTGCTATAGAGACACATTTACTGACGGGTTGAGGAGACATATGACCCGGATCAAACGCATCTCAGCGGGTAACAGCTCTAGAACAGTGTCAGTCGCCACAGGACATCTTTTCATAATTTCATAAAACATGGATTGAAACTCATCAGGGGTGAAAAACATGACAGATACATTAACTGTTTTGCATACTTCTCATTATTTTTATTTGATTTTAGCATGCACCAATAACTATATGATTAGGGCTGATTAAACATGATTAATCGCATCGAAAATAAAAGTTTGTGTTTACATAATGTGTGTGTACTGTCTATAATTATTTTACATGCATGTGTGTGTGTATTTATATATACAAAATAATTATACACTGTACACACACATATATTATGTAAACACAAACTTTTATTTCCGATGCGATTAATCACAATTAATCGTTGCACAGCCCCTAATAATAATCATTATTATTTAAATATTATTTTTGTTTTATTAAACTATAAAAAAACAATAAAGAAATATAAATATATAAACAAAATAAAATACAATATAAAATACAAATATAATAATAATTTTGTACTGTAAAAAAAAAAAATTGTGTTGAATACATTTTATTTTATGACAATAAAATAAACAGTAAAATTACAAAGAAAATATTTTTTCATTTCTTTTCTGTCAAACGTTTAACTATAGATCTTTTGTTTTGGTGAAAAAACGCACAGAGACACTAAAGGGAAAGCTCACCCAAAAATGGATCTTCTGTCATCATTTATCTCGCTGTGAAACTCAAACATGAAAATACACATCAGTTCAGTTACATGGAGAGAAAAAACGGTTTAATAAACCTAAAAGTAAGTGCTTGAATATCTTAATG
The DNA here is from genome assembly GCF_029890125.1 of Rhinichthys klamathensis goyatoka. Lineage (NCBI taxonomy): Eukaryota > Metazoa > Chordata > Actinopteri > Cypriniformes > Leuciscidae > Rhinichthys > Rhinichthys klamathensis. The sequence continues at coordinate 60,435 of NW_026606933.1, forward strand.
ACACCATTTCACAAGCATTCATGAACCTGAGCTGGATGTGCAGACAGAAACACATCATCCACGAAAGCTGTTTCCAGCATGCGTCTCTGCATTTAGATGCATCTATCGGCATAACTCATACAGGATAACTGTCAATACACCTTTTGACTTATTCATGTCATATGAGTTTCATAACCCTCGACACAGTTGACTGACAGCTCTCAATATACTGTGCGATCGATTGGGCTCGAAGTGAACCGGGATCAAAACTTTTCCCTGCAAAATACAAAATAAATGAAGCCGGACAGCCGACCAAAAGAACAATATGTGATGCTGATAAAAAATGCATGAGGTTTTGAAAAGTGTCGAAGAAACTTTCAGAATTAGGAGGGAATCGAGAAAGCGAAACACAGAAAGCCATCAGTGGAGAGTGTGTGTGCTGTTCTAGATCAGTGTGTCCTGTTCGATACCAGACGCTTGTGTCGTCCTCCACACACTTCAATAATCAAGGTTTAATCACTAAAGCTCCTGCAATCGTCTCTGAATATACAAATACACGAGTTCAGCTCTCGCTCAAATGCTTGAGGATCGTGGAGAACAGCGGCTCGTGTTCGAACACCGAACAGGGGAAATTTAAGATATGGAGAACACTTTTCAGTAAAATAAACATAGCATTTGAAGTCCGCCTGTAGTAAAGTGATTTTATCTCTTAAAACTCATCTTTGATCACCAAAATTATATATTTAATGTTATACACTAGAAAAATATGTCTTCATGCCTTAAAATATCTTGAATGTAACTCGACACCCTTGCCTCATTTAGTATGCGCGGTGCTATGAATATGCAAATGAGCCCCGCCTCCACTCACTCACTCAGCTCAGAGATCCACTGGTTGACGATCACACGTTGATCTGATTGGTTACAAGGTCGTTTGTGACGTCAGAAACACCAGCGATTTCAAACCGTGTTTTTGAGACTGTCTTTGGTTCACTGCAGTTTTAAGCAGAAAATACTCAGCAATGCTGTCGACTTATGAACTTACACATGGTTCTTGGTTATGCGAACGTTAAGGGAGCATTCTATTTAATCATATTGCCATTTTATAATTTTCCATTTTTTAAAGCAACTATGATTTTACCATGCTTAACCCTCTGGGGACCAAGAACGCGCCGGCGCGTTTTGCTGTTTTTTTTTCACATAGCAGCAACATAGACTTAAAATACTCCATCATTTATGGTCATATGAATAAAATAAATACATGACTATAAAGTATAGAGGGTCTTCTTTTTTTGTGTACACTCACATTAACATCAAAACCTTGTGTTTTTTTAAAATAAATAAAATAAACAGGGTGCGCTTTCAGCTCACTCTGTCTCCGCAAAATCTTTCTGAAACATGTCTGGAAAATGAACGGAAACTTCGCTAATACTTATCACACAAACATGAAACATACGTCTAAAGAACGCTTTAAATTTCTACTTTTAAATAAAACAATTCACATTTAAAACAAATATTCTCCTGCAATGTAATCTGTCTGAAACTAAAGAGAAGTACAGTTTCTCCTGTCTCAGCTCATTATCGTTAATTTGTTCACACCCACTCGCAGAGTGCGGTATTCATAAGATAATGTGTTGAGGCCATTTGCAAAATAGATAAACGCCCCCAGGCAAATGCTGTAAACACACTATATTTTTTAGTCAGATTAAGATTCGTCTTGCGCGGCTATGAGGAATAATCCTGGGACATTTAATACAGAAGTGCTGGTTTATTTTCACTTCGAGGAGGAGCCACAGATTCAGCTGAGAAGTGTAAGTGTTTTATGCTTGTGCTTTGTTCTAATCGCGATATAGAATAACGTTAGTGTCTGTAAACAGAAAAATAGCATACTGTTTAAATGTGAATCATGTTTCTCTGTGTGTGTGTGTGTAAATGAATGAATGAACGCACAGATACGCACTGTTACAGACGAAATAAAAGACAAAATTTCGTTGACTAGTTTTGGATAAAGTTTTTCAAATCAAATAAGCATCAAATAAGCTTCAAAATAAAGACATCAGCTTTTGTTAGGAGTTTCTGGGGATAGAAGT